>NC_056741.1:1449681689-1449724189 GCF_019279795.1 Protopterus annectens | reverse complement strand
AAACAACGGAGATCTTGCTTTCTCCGTTTTTGCCAACTCTGATGTACTGCAGGCGCGGTACATCAGAACTGCCGCGGATGCCAGACATCTGCGGAAGGGCAGTAAACAGGCATTATACTATGCCATTATTTAAGAAAAGTAATAGTTTCTTTTCTTAAATAATGTCATGGTATAATAGCAATAACCCACTTCTGGGTGTGGGTAATGCTAAATTTACCCACGGTTGGCTTTGTTTGGTCCCTCGGGCGACCAATACCACGCCAACCGTGGGTAAATTTAGCATTACCCACACCCAGGCGTGGGTTATTGCTATAATAAACTCCTGTGAGGGTAGGGTAATTCTGGAAGAACACCCCTGTAATGGCAATGCTGGAAGGAACATGCCTGCAAGGGAATAAAGGGAGTGCGCCTGGAGCAAAAACATTAAAAGAAATATACTTGCAGAAATTTAACACTAGCACTGGACAACATGGCATGAAGAAACAGAAAAAATAAAGACATTGACTTCCACAGCAACCTACAGTTATAACTTTGGCTTTAAATTTAGGGCGGTTTACATTGCTGATCAACAGTAACAGGTGAATTCTACTGTACTAACAGAAAGAAACCACATTAGCCAACACCTGCGGCACATCAGCATTTGCAAATCAAACAGCTAGTTTAAGAAAAATTGAATTAATGCAGTCTGTGGCTTGACAACTCAAGTGAAATGAGTTTCTCTTTTCAAACAAAATATTAAACTGCACTTCCAAAATCACTGGCTTTGTTCCTGTTGTAAACCTGATTAACTTTCCACTAGTACTACTTACCTTAAACTATCTCTCTTACTTCTTGTTTCACTCTATTCTCCACCTGGCTTTCTTTTTCCTCCCCCTTCATCCTCTCACTGCTTCTTTACCTGTCAACTATCTTAACTTGCTCTCTTTTCTCATCAAATCCCTTCCTAATATTACCTTATTCTTATTACTCTACTTTTGTTACCTCCTATCTTTGTAGCTTTATCTGACAAGTATTTTTTATCTTGTATAATGTTATTTTGAATTTCTCTGTGTGTGGTAGTAATTAATTCATGTAGTAGTAATTTATATTGAAGAGTTTTGAAGAGTTTTGCTGTTTTTGTTATTACTTACCTGTGTACTAATTGTTTTATTTTTATGTATGTTGATTTTTCCGTATGTATTTTTACTTCTGTGGAGCTTTTCTCCTCGGGCTTCTACTGAAAATGGAAATATCTCCAGCTAGACTAGCCCGGTCAACAAATGTAAAATAAATAAATAAATAAAATAAATGTTACCTATTAATATTAGTTGCAAGTTGCCACAATCAAGCTGTGTATCAAATTTAAAAGCTATTGTAAAAAAATAAAATCTGTTAAGTGCATATCATATATATATATATATATATATATATATATATATATATATATATACACACATACACACACACATATACATACATACATACATACATATACACACATTTTATTTATACACACACACACTATATATATATATATATATATATATATATATATATATATATATATACACACACACACACACACACAAACGTACGCAATTCACAAACAGCAGAAACAAGGAAGTAGAGACTGAAAGAGTGGACTACATCACTCACATCAGGATGGCTAAATGTTTTCACAAGTACCAAGACCAAAAGAGATACAGAAAGTAATCTTCTGCTTTCATGTATCATTTTCCATAATTATAGCAGTGGGTTCAGACTGAGGGCAGCTTTAATTATTAATAGTGACACAAAACAGTAGAAAGCTACTGCTACAACTATCTGAGGGCAGTTATAAACAAACCACCATCTGTTTATCTGCATAGTTAGTAAACAGACTCCGAAGATATTCTTTTCAATCATGAGACAGATTAAACAATTAAAGGGTCAAGAACATTATATTCATCATGGGAGTGGCCAAGTTCTTACACGGGTCCTACAGTAACAGTATTAAAATTCTTCTCTGCATTCTGCAGCCCATCATGAGATGCTATAGACTTGCATAATGCACAAATTCCACAAGCCATAATGGTCTGCATTCAGAAAACCTTTCTCCCACTTGAGTGGCAGCTGCGACACAACAGGAAACAATTGTAGATATTTCTAAACCTTGTAAAACAGCTTGTAGTCCAGCATTATTTGTTTACATATATGTTCATCAGGTAAGTGATCTGGTTCAAGGCCTTCAACCATGAACCAGGCCAAAAGACAAATACCAACATAACATGCAAATTAACAATGGAGACTGGCAATGACATGTTACAACAGTACTGTATATGTAGATTTTTTGTATGTGTAGATTTTTTTGTATGTGTAGATTTTTGCCCATCACCATGCATAACACTGCTGAAAACAAACTGCTGCGCATCAAAGAGTTTCTTTTAACTTGAATATACACAAAATGTTTGGCCATATTTTATATTATACCATGACCCCCCCAAAACGTGCACGCTGATTGGCCAGCGTGCACATTGTAAATCGAGTTATACTAATGGAAAAAGGTCCGGTCGCGGACTTTTCCATTAGTATAACTCAAAACACTGTCGCTATGTTAAATGGGTTTAACATAGCGAGACAGTTTTAAAATAAGCAACGGAGATCTCCGTTGCTTATTTTAGCTGTCTCGCCATGCTAAACCCATTTAACATAGCGAGACAAAAAAGCAACGGAGAAAGCAAGATCTCCGTTGCTTTTATTTCGCTATGTTAAATGGGTTTAACATAGCGAGACAGTTAAAATAAGCAACGGACATCTCCGTTGCTTATTTTAAACTGTCTCGCTATGTTAAACCCATTTAACATATAAATAATAAAAGCAACGGAGATCTTGCTTTCTCCGTTGCTTTTATACAGCTCTGATGTACTGCGCAGGCGCGCAGTACATCAGAACTGCCGCGGATGCCAGACATCTGCGGAAGGGCAGTAAACAGGAATTATACTATGTCATTATTTAAGAAAAGTAAGTTTCTTTTCTTAAATAATGTCATGGTATAATAGCAATACCCCACTTCTGGGTGTGGGTAATGCTGGATTTACCCACGGTTGGCTTTGTCCAAGCCACGCCAACCGTGGGTAAATCCAGCATTACCTACACCCAGGCGTGGGTTATTGCTATATTATACACACACACGTTATTGGATTTTCAACTTTAAAACTAAGCAAAGTTACAAATTCAACTTTGTGCACTAGTCTCCATATAATGACAATTCAAAACAAACAACAGTATCCTGAAAACACTGTGCCCACAGAGTAAAACATTATAGCAACCAATAAATCCACCTGATAGCATGAATAGTGCAGGGTCCTATTGATTATCCCATCAAACACTGGTATGCACAAAGCTCTCAAATCTAAAACATGTGGAAATATCTACATACAGTCTGCCATTCCATTTGATGTAGTCTAGTTTACATTTCCTTTTTATAGAATGCATTACCATCAACCAATCCAGTTACATACCAGTGTTTTGAGACTACTGGTTTTGCTATTCTAATTTTCCTTTCCTTAACAAGGATATTTTTGTGACCAGTGATAACAGATTTATGTCACCAGTGTTTACAGTTCTCTACTCGTGCATTTTACTCAGCCCAAATAAATATATCTGCCATGCAAGTTGCAGACCTAAATGGAAAAATCTTATTCCAGAGTCCAGTTGCTTGCTTCCAGAGATGAGCCCTTGGACAGAAAATATATATACTGTGTTTGCATCTCCAACATACACTTCAGAATTCCCACTCATCTCATGGAGCCTACTCTGTGTAGGATAACATTGATGAAGGAAGCAGAATGTGCCTTTACAGACTTAGACATATGCCACACAAGTAAAAGCAAAAGGAAATGGCCTTAGACATCCAGAAGGAGATGGGTTGCTTGGAAATAGCTAAACCCAAAGTCCTGGGATGAAAAGAAACAAAAGGCTGCTCAGATTTGCGAATACCCTTTGTTTTATCTGAATATCCGAGTTGTCTATGGAGGGCCAAGGTGTGGAGAACTTTTTCACTGCCAGACTGTGGAGAAGGAAAGTACAGTAGTGTACATTTACCATAAATGTAGATGTTCGAGTGTATTCACTGTTGTAGTCATTACATTTGGGTAATCTGCTGGCAGGTTGCCCTCAGTCGGCCTGAATTCCAAAGTCTTGGGTCCTGCGTCGGTTCCCGTCTCCTCTTCCATGACGTCAGGGGTATAAAACATGCAGAAGACGCCATTTTCTTTAGTCTTTCTTGCCCCCGATGTCAGGTGCCTCCAAAAAGGTAGCAAAACAAAAAAAAACAAAAATATATATATATATATATATATATATATATATATATATATATATATACACACACACACACACACACACACACACACACACACACGCATCAATATAAACTTTATTTTCTGCAACCTATATGGAGTATTTGCTTGTAGATGAAGGTAGAGAAGGAAAGATAAACTCCAGAATGACAGGGGGACGGGTGGGAGGGTAACCTGGACTGCAACAGTGACTATACTCGAACATCTACATTTATGGTAAGTGTACACAACTGTACTACGTTCTTCGTGTTTCACTGTTGCAGTCACTACATTTGGGTAGAATCCCAAAGCTATGGTTGGGAGGCTGGAGCTAAACAGCACTAGGAGCGGCTATAAGGCCCTGCAGAACTGCAGTGGCAAAGCCTGCCCTAGATTTAGAGTAGAGAGGCAAATGATAATGCTTTGTAAAGGTGTGAACAGAACTCCAAGTACAAGCCTCTAGAATGTCTTTGGTTGGTACTCCCCTTAGAAAGTCTGCTGAAGTAGCTGCAGCTCTGGTGGAATGACACCTAATGCTCTTGGACACAGGTTTACCATGGTGTAAATAGCAGAAACGGATGCAGTGGTTTATCTACTTTGAAATTGTCTGCTTTGAAATAGCCTTGCCTTCTGATCTTGCTGCATATGCCACTAGTAATTGCTCAGTTTTTCTTAGAGCTTTAGTCCTGCTCAAGTAGAATCTTAGCGGTCTGTGTATGTCCAAGGAATGCAGAATTCTCTCCCCCTTGTTCTGTGGATTTGGATAAAAAGTTAGCAGATAAATTGTTTGATTAAGAGCCACACTGGAGACCACCTTAGGCATAAAAGTAGGATTTGTCCTCAGAGACACCCTGTCTGGGTAAAATATGATAAAAAGGCTCAACAGTCATGAGGGCCTGTAGCTCTGAAACTCTTCTTGCTGAAGTAATTGCTAGTAGCAGAGATGTTTTCCATGATAAGAACTTTATATCAGCGGTAGCAGCTGGTTCAAATGGAGGCAGGGTGAGCTTTTCCAACAAATAATTGAGTTCCCATGCAGGCAATGGTGATCTTCTAGGAGGCCTTAAATTTTTGGCTCCTCTAAGATACTGCTTTAGTAAAGGATGAGAAAAGACTGGTGGCTCTGTATTGTAATGAGCATAAATAGCAGAGGCATGGATTTTAATTGATGAGAAAGATAGGCCTTTGTCAAGAATCTCAGTTAAGTATTGCAATATCTGAGGAATATTTGTTTCTGCTGTATCAGTTCCTTGTGCTTGATTCCAAGCACAGAATCTCTTCTATTTGTCAGCATAAGTTTTTCTAGTACTAGGCCTTCTGGCTTCCAAAATGACATCCATCACAGCTTTACTGAGAGGTGTTTGTATGACTACATGATCAGCCATGCTGTCAGGTTCAGGGTCTGTAGTTGATTGTGCAGGATCAGATTGTTTTGCTGGGACAGTAGCTGTGGTCTTTGAGACAAGGTCCAAGCTGGGTATTGAGACAGGTTCCTTAGGACTGGGTACCAGTGTTGGCGGGGCCAGTCCGGGGCAATTAGTATCATCTTCGGTTTCTCTCGTCTGACTTTTAGGAGGACCTTGGGGAGAAGAGGCAGAGGAGGAAAGGCGTAAACTGATAGGTTTTTCCAACTGATGGATAAAGCGTTCACTTTCCATGCTTGTCTGTTATAAGTCCTTGGGCAGAATCTTTTCAATTGATAATTGTGAGGAGAGGCAAATAGACCTATGTCTGGGCTCCTCCATTTCTCTGTTATCATGCTGAAGACTTGTGGATTTAGTTTCCACTCGTGAGGATCCATAAGGTATCTGCTTAAATAGTCTGCCAGAGTATTTTGTTTTCCTGGCAGGAATTGAGCTAGAAGATGTATTTGGTAGGTCAAAGCTGTGTCCCAGAGTGCCATGGCTAATCTGCAAAGGGGGTATGAGTGTATGCCGCCCTTGTTTGTTTATATACCACATGACTGTGGTGTTGTCCATCTTTATCAGTAGTTGTCCTGGATGAAGTAAGTCCTTGAAGGCTATCAGGGCATTTTGAACAGCTAACATCTCGTTCTGGTTGATATGCAGATGCATTTGTTTTGGTGTCCATATGCCCTGAATGCATCTTCCTGCCATGTGGGCCCCCCAGGCATAATCTAATGTGTCTGTTGTTAAGGTATGGTGGCAGGGGGTAGAGTGAAAGGCCATCCCATGTTTTGGTGACATGCCTTTGCCCATTATAGAAACTCCTGTTGCAGGCAAGGAATGAGAGGAATCATTGTTTCCAGACTGAGAATGTTGACTCCATAAACTTTTTAGGTACCACTGAAGTTTCCTCATATGCAGTCTTGCATATGGAATCCGTAGGATGCAGGACGCCATGAAGCCCAGAGCCTGCAGAATTTGTCTTGCAGAAGACTGGGTTTTTGTTGCCAGTTTAAAGTAGTCAGTTGCTTTTGCTTGTCTGGTGTGAGGTAAGCCATTTGGGCAGTTGTATTCAAGCTTGCACCAAGGAATGTTATCTTTTGAGAGGGTACCAGTTGTGATTTATTTTCGTTTATTGTGTACCCTAGGCATGTTAGAAGCCTTTTCACAAACGCCAGTTGTCAAAGAAGAGTGTCCTTGTTCTCTGGTTGAATGAGACAGTCTAAGTAAGGATATATTTGTAGATTTCTTTGTCTGCAAAATGCAATTACTGGTGCCAGGCACTTTGTAAAGTCCCTGGGTGCAATAGATAAGCCAAAGGGCAGTGCAGAGAACTGGTAATGCATTAAACCAGCCTTGAATCTGAAGTATCTTCTGCATGATTGTCTTATTGGGACATGCAGGTATGCCTCGTTTAGGTCTAAAGTCACCAGCCAGGCATTCTTGCCCAGCATGGGCAGAAGCTGCTGCAAAGTCAGCATTTTGAATTTTGGAATGTCCAGGTATGTGTTCAAAATTGATAAATCCAGTATTGGCCGCCAGGCCTTGTCCTTTCTGGGTACCAAGAACAGTCGAGTAAAAACCTTATCCTTTTTCCTGTTCTGGCACTATCTGAATGGCCCCCATATCCATGAGGGACGTAACCTGTTTCTGTGCCTCTGCCCATAGATTTTTTTGGCAGATTGGCAGAGTGTAGAAATGGAATCTGTATCCCTGTGATAAGATGTTTAGTATCCACTTGTCTTGGGTTATTAGCTGCCAATTTTGAGCAAAAAGTGCCAATTTTCCCCCTATGGGTGCTGCCAAAATACAAGTGCTTGGTGTAGGCAGAGGGAATTCACTGGGATTGCTTTCTGTAGGTTTGCGCTTTATCTCCTCCAGATTTGGAGGTGGAAGCGCTCCATTGCTTTGACCTGTATGAATCTTGCGCCTAGTATCTGGGAACCCTTAGGCCGTCTGCATTTGCCCCTTTGAGCTCTGTCTGACACAGGAAAGGACCAATTTTTTGTAGGCCAGTGTCTACTGAATCTTGGTGGCTGCACTTGTAATAAGTCTTTAACAGTTTGCATAGACTTAGCTTTGTCTTCCATTTTCTTTAAAACCTCTTCTGCCTTAATACCAAACAGTGAATCATGCTGTAAAGGTGCATCTAGCAGTTTAGCTTTAACATGATCAGGCAAATTTTGTTCCTTTAACCAGGTATGCCTCCTAATCACAGATACACTAACTGCGGAAGCCTCTAAGGAATCAAAACCACATTGCAAAGTATTCTTTCCTACTTGTTCAGCTGCATGCAATAATTCCTGCAATTCTTTATTTTTTGCACATTCTGAAATCATCATTTTCTGTTTCAGCAATCCCATAACATGTTGTTGGTACTTACACATATGAAATTGACAATTTAAGGCCCTGATTGCCAAGGTTGCAGATGTATAAACCTTTTTCCTCATCTGTCCAGTGCCCTTGTATCTCTGTCAGATGGGGTAGGATTTTTTGCTGTCGAGGCCTTAACTCCCTTTGGACCCTGTGAAATAGTTTCAGGATCAGCAGCAGGATTTCTAAATAAAAATTTATGCGAGTCAGGGACCCTGTAATATCTGTCAGGCTTACTGGGAGCCAGAGGTCAGGGGTCAAGCGTGACTCCGAAAACACATCATCCACAATGTCTAGGACAGGGGGAATGGCTAAAGGCCTGTGCTGAGGGAGAAGGAGGAAATCCCAGAGCCTCTTTTTTTGATTCTGAGAAGTCTTGACTCTCCCAGTGAAAATGCTCCCTCAAAGTATGCAATGTTTCTCCAAATGAATAATCCTCAGGAGGAGATGCAGAGGGAATAGACTCCGCCACATCAGAATACTCATAGGGAGGAATAGATAATTCCTGATCAGAAGAGGAATCAGAAGAAATAGAAACCTGATCTGAAGATTCATAGTCAGTGCCTTGCCTAGGCCTCTTATCTGGAGGGGGATGGGTACCCCTGATCAAAGGTAATAAGGTCTTCAGCCATTTTGATACTCTGTTTTTTAGGCATAGAGGCCTGTGCACGTGGGCTCATGAGTCAGTTTAGTTTTAGAAGTTGCTTTTGTCTTTGGTTTTGCAGCTGTCGTCTGTTTGATACACAAATGTTGAGGTCTGAATACACCCTCAGAAGCTGGTGCTTGCTCAGCAGCTCTGGACCCATCTGAGGGAGATACATCCGTCGGTCCAATACCTTGAGTATCTTGCGGCATGCCGGACTCCACATGGGTGTTGGTAGAGGCCTGCGACTCGAAGGTAGTGGGCATCAGGGACTGCGAAAGCACCTCACTGAGTACCGGCGAACCGGCGACTGGATTAGGAAAAGCTTAGTCGGTTATGGATCTCGACTGCCTTTCTCTTTTCTTTGAGTTTTTTTTATGTACTCCAGTAGTCGGATTGCTATCCGATGACATTTCTGGGTAGTTAAATCTGTTTCCAAAATACTTTGATGCAAAAATATACTGACGCTTAATAGTGCGTTGGTTAAATCTAGCACAAAACCAACAGCCAGTCACGTTGTGACCAGGGCCTAGGCAAGGAATACAGTATAAATGGAAATCCTTATGAGCTATTTGCTTCCCACAAGTAATACAATTATTAACTTTTTCTGACAAAGCAAGAAAAAAGTTTCCCCAACGGGGTACTTAGCTTTAGTGAAGACTTTGGTTCTGAAACTCAAACACAAATATTTCAGTAGTCGGCCAACCGGCGCTTGCGAAATGCTTCTGCTTCGGGCAACGCGCGGCAAGAAAGACTAAAGAAAATGGCATCAGCTGCATGTTATATACCCCTGACGACCTGACGTCATGGAAGAGGAGACAGCAACCGACGTAGGACCCAAGACTTTGGAATTCAGGCCGACTGAGGGCAACCTGTCAGCAGATTACCCAAATGTAATGACTGCAACAGTGAAACAGGAAGAACATCAAAGGAAAGAAGTTCAGACTGATTAAGGAACAACTCTAACTGCCTTGGGTATAAAAGGCTTAGTATGAATAGACACCCTGTCACTGAAAAATTAAAAAAAGGAGGAATGGCCATAAAAGCCTAAAGCTCAGACTCACTTGGCCAAAGTAAGAGAAAGTACAGTTGTGTATACTTACTATAAATGTAGATGTTTGAGTGTATTCACTGTTGCAGTCATCACATTTGGGTTATCTTCTTGCAGTAGAACTCAGTCGGCCCGATTATCAAAGTCTTTGGTCCTGCGTCGGTTGCAGTCTCATCTTCCGTGACGTCAGGTAGTTAGGGGTATAAAGCATGCAGCCGACGCCATTACATCAGTTTTTCTTGCCCCAGATGTTAGGTGCCCCCCTAATGGGAAGCAATTTATATATAGATATATATATATATATATATATATATATAGATATATATATATATATATATATATATATATAGATATATATATATAGATATATATATATATATATAGATAGATATATATATATATATATATATATATATATATATATAGATAGATATATAGATATATATATATATATAGATAGATATATATATATATATATAGATAGATATATATATAGATATATATATATATATATATATAGATAGATAGATAAATATATCACACACAATGTTATACCGCCAACAAAAAAAGCAAATCCACCAAAAAAGCTTTTAAGCATAGTAAAGGAGAGTACAGGTATAACCAAAATTAGTCAGGGGCTGGGAGGGAGGGTAACCAGGACTGCAACAGTGAACACACTCGAACATCTACATTTATGTTAAGTGTACACAACTGTACTATGCTCTTCCTGTTTCACTGTTGCAGTCATCACATTTGGGTAGATTCCCAAGGATGAGAGTAGGAATTTAGATAGCATTAGGACCAGCTATAAGGCCCTGCAAGACTGCAATGGCAAAGCCAGGTCTGGATTTAGAGAAGATTGGCAAATGGTAATGCTTGGTGAAAGTATGTACAGAACTCCAGGTAGCAGCTTCTAGGATGCCCCTGGTAGGGACACCTCTGAGAAAGGCTGTAGAGGTAGATGCAGCCCTTGTTAAATGGGGTCTAATCCCCTGTGGGATACGTTTTCCATGGTGCTTATAGCAGAAATTAATGCAATGACCTATCCATTTAGAAATGGTTTGCTTTGAAATAGCCTTCCCTCGCCACCAGCACGTTGTTCAGATTTCCTTTGAGGTTTAGTCCTGTCCAAGTAAAATCTAAGTTGTCTGTGCACATCTAAGGAGTGCAGTATACGTTCCCCTTTGCTCTGTGGATTAGAAAAGAAGGTTTGGAAATGAATGGATTGATTAAGAGCCACACTGGATACCACCTTGGGCATGAAGGAGGGATTGGTCCTGATGGACACCCTATCCGCATGAAAGATGATGAAAGTCTCCACTGCCATAAGGGCCTGTAATTCAGACAACCTTCTTGCTGAAGTGATTGCTAAAAGGAAGGCTGTTTTCCAAGGAAGGAATTTTAACTCCGCACTTGCAGCTGGCTCAAAAGGAGGAAGAGTGAGTTTTTCCAATACAAAGTTAAGGTTCCAGGCTGGAGTTGGGGCTCTCCTGGGTGGTCTTATGTTTTTGGCTCCACTGAGGAACTGCTTGAGCAGTGGATGAAAGAAGAGGGGTGGTTCTGTGTTGTAATGAGCTGAAACGGCTGAGGCGTGAATTTTGATGGAGGAAAATAAAGGCCCTTGTGAAGCATCTCAGTTAAGTATTGAAGAATCTGAGGTACGTTGGGCGCTGCTCTGCCCATCCCTTGAGATTGGTTCCAGGCATAGAATCTTTTCCATTTTTCAGCATAAAAAGATTTTCTAGTACTAGGCCTCCTTGCCTCCAAAATGTCATTGAACACTTGTTTACTGAGGGATGGTAACGGAGAGATTAGGTAATTAGCCAGATTGCCAGGTACAGGGTTTGACTCTGAGGGTGCAGAATCTGGCTCTCCTGCTGTGAAAGCAAGGTAGGGGTCTGAGGCAGGTGCCATGGAGCCAGCAGTGACACTGCGCAAGAGGGGGCACAGTGTTGGCGTGGCCAGTCTGGTGCAATCAGTATCATCCTTGATTTGTCCTGTTTGATCTTTAATAGTACTTTGCAGAGGAGAGGCAGAGGGGGAAAGGCATAAATGGATAGATTTTTCCAGCTGAAGGACAGAGCATCCACTTTCGAAGCTTGTTTGTGGGGAGCCCTTGTGCAGAATTTGTCCAATTGGTAGTTCTGAGGGGAGGCAAACAGGTCTATATCTGGGCTCGCCCATTTGTTTATCAACATGTTGAAAGTCTTTGGTTCCAGTTTCCACTCGTATGGGTCCATGAGATTTCTGCTTAGTTCGTCTGCCAGTGTATTTAGTTTCCGTGGCAGGAACTGAGCCTGTAGATGCACTTGGTAGCTCAAGGCTGTGCGCTCCACACAGCCATGGCTAGTCTGCAGAGGGGGTAAGAATGGGTACCCCCCTGCTTGTTTATGTACCACATAGCAGTGGTGTTGTCCGTCTTTACCATTAATTGCCCTGGAAGAATGTGGTCCTTGACGGCTGTCTGAGTGTTCTGTACAGCTAGCATTTCTTTTTGATTGATATGCAGGTGCATTTGACTTGGGTCCCATTTGCCCTGAAAGTACTTCCCTGCCAGGTGAGCCCCCCATGCATAGTCTGATGCATCTGTTAGGGTTTGGGGTGGCAGGGGGTACAGTGAATGGTAGTCCCTTGTTTTGGTGGCAGGCCTCTGCCCACCAAAGGAACTCTAACCGTAGGCAAGGTATGATAGGAATCATTGCTTCTAGATCCTGAGAATGTTGACATCATAGGCTTTTCAGATACCATTGTAGTTTCATCATATGCGGTCTTGCATATGGAATTAGTAGAATGCAGGAGGCCATGAACCCAAAGGCTTGCAGTATTTGCCTTGCAGATAGCAGGGTCTTTGTTGCCATTACTTTGAAGTAAGTTGTCAAATGAATTTGTTTCTCTGACATGAGGAAAGCCATCTGGGAAGTTGTGCTCAAGCTTACTCCCTGGAATATAATTTGTTGACAAGGCACTAGATGTGATTTCTTTTCGTTTATGGTGTACCCCAGACAAGTTAGCACGTTTTGTACAAATGCCAGTGGATTCAAAATTATGTCCTGGCTTTCTGCCTGAATTAGACAATCGTCCAGGTATGGGTATATTTGAATATTTCTTTGCCTGCAAAATGCAATGACTGGAGCTAGGCACTTTGTGAATACCCTGGGCGCAGTAGATAAGCCAAAGGGCAGTGCAGAGAACTGATAGTGCATGTAGCCTGCTTTCTATTGTTTTTTTTTTTTTTTGGTACCTTCTGCAAGATTCCCTGATTGGGATGTGCAGGTAGGCTTCCTTTTAATTCAGTGTTGCCAACTAAGCATCTCTGCTAGATAGGAATCAAGTGGTGAAGAGTTAGCATTTTGTATTTTGGAATCACCAAAAAGGTGTTTAAGATAGAAAGGTCCGGGATAGGACGCCATGAATTGTCTTTTCTGGGTACCAGGAAAAGTCTTTAGTAGAAACATTGCCCCTTTTCCTCTTCTGGTACAGTTTGAATAGCCTTAATGCTTAAGAGAGAGAGAGAGTACTTGCTGTTGAGCCTCTGCCCACTGATTTGGGGGTAGATCTGGCCAACCGTTTGGGGTTGGTAACGTGCAGAAGTGAAATCTGTATCCTTGGGAAACTATATTTAAAACCCTGGGTAATGAGTTCCCAGTTTTTGGCCTGCAGAGGAATCTTTCCCCCTAAAGGAACAGTCAGATGAGAAGTGCTTGGAAGTTTTAAAGTTAAGTCATTGAGACAGCTTACCATTGCGGGGGGGGGGGGGGTCTTATTACTCTCCGATTTGGAAGTGGGAGCCCCCCCACTGCTTAGCCCTGTGCGTACCCTGGGACCGAAGCATGGGTGTTCTGCTGGTTCTGGGTTTGGACAGAGAAGGCCTGGAAGAGGCAGGAAAGGACCAATTCATAGAGGGCCAATGCCTGCTAAATCTTGGAGGCTGTACTTATAGGAAATCTTGAACAGTTTGCATAGATTTAGCTTTTTCCTCCATCTTTTAAGAACTTTTGCTTTGTTGCCAAATAGGCGGTCCTGATTTAAGGGAGCATTCAGCAATTTAGCTTTAACAATAATCTGGCAAAGATTGCTCCTTAAGCCAAGCATGCCTTCTAAGTACAGACCCAGTGACAGCAGCCCTGCAAGATGCCTCTAGTGAATCAAAACCACATTGCAAAGTATGTTTTCCAACCTGTTCAGCAGAATGCATTAAATCCTGTAAATCCTTATTTTCAGCACAGTCAGGAATGAGCATCATTTTCTGTTTAAGCAATCCAATAATATGTTGCTGATACATTAACATATGAAACTAACAGTTTAAAGCCCTAATGGCCAAGGTTGCAGAAGTGTATACCTTCTTACCCCATCTATCCAGCGCCCTGGAGTCTCTTCAGAAGGGGTAGGATTTTTGGCAGTAGTAGCCTTAATACCTTTGGGTCCTTGTGAAATGGTCTCAGGATCCGCAGTAGGATTTTTTAAACAGGAACTTGAGAGTCAGGAAACCTGTAATATCTGTCAGGTTTTCTGGGAGCAGGAGGCCAAGCTAGATTCCGAAAAAGCATCAACAATGTCTAGTACAGGAGGGATAGCTAAAGGCCTGTGTTGAGGCAGGAGTAAGAAATCCCTAAGCCGCTTTTTAGAATCAGACTAATCCTGGCTTTCATAGTTTCATAGTATAGTACTAGGCTATCTGCCCTGGGGAATTTGTAAGCCTAGCCATAGTGATGTGGCTTTTGCCACCCCATGAAATGGTACAAAAATGTACAGAATAAATCTAGAATACTGTGCCCCTGTCTAGCAGTGACACAGATGTGACCCCTGGGGTAAACTTACGATCTCCCATCCACTCATCAAGATTTCTCTTGAAGAGAGTCAGTGAGGGGCTCTGCCTAATACGAACTGGGATCCTGTTCCAAAGCATGGGAAGCCTCTGGGTTATGAATCTATCCCTCCAGCATGTCCTATTCATACTTGTGCCGAGGTTTAAGTCTTTAGCTCTCGTGGTCCTGATGGATTTGGATTTTTTGAGGTGGAGCATGTCCATCAGATCCTGATTAGACATGGCCTTGTACGTCAGGCAGAGATCACATCTGAGCAGGCAGGATGCTACTGAATAGAGCTGAAGTTTCTTTAGTCTGGCAGAATAAGACATATGTTGGAGACCCTTGATCCTTTTGGTGAGGTACTTTTGTGGTCTCTCCAGCTGTTGCAAGTGCCGGGTGAGGTACAAACCAAATGGGGCATTGTACTCAATCATGGGTCTGATGAGGGAGGAATATAGGGGTACAATGACATCCTTGGATCTGGATGTGAAACCCTTCATGATGAGGTGTGCAAGGTAGAATGTTTTTCTAACCACTTTGGCAACGTGGGTGTCAAATGAGAGGTCGCTGTCTACTTGGGTCCCTAGGTCTCGGATTACTATTTCCGTACTCAGTGGGTTGCTGTCTATGTGATAATTTGTGGGTACTTTGTTTTTTCCAAAAGGGATGACTATACATTTTTTGGCATTTAGTTTAAGGCCGTGACTACGGCACCAGTTGTCCGTTTCAGTGAGGCCTTTTTGTAGGATGTGTGTATCTGCTGGTGTATCGACTATGGCGCCTAGTTTGCAGTCATCTGCGAACTTTGTCAGCCACAGCCCTCCCATGTTTGCTTTAACATCTGAGAAATAAATGCCGAACAAGAGGGGTCCCAGGACAGATCCCTGTGGGGCACCACTTGTGACTGGCTTTGAGTCTGACATTGCTCCAGCGATTTTAACTTTATGGGTTCTGTCCTTTAGCCAGTTTGCAACCCATCTAGTGAAATAAGGTTTACTTTTAAGCTGTTTAGCTTATCTATGATGCCTGAGTGGGGTATTGTGTCGAAGGCCTTAGCCAAGCCCAGGTATGCTGTATGGACTGCTTTGCCCTCATCAATGGCTCTAGTGACGGTTTCGAAAAAGTCAACCAGGTTTAAAAGGCAGGATCTGCCCTTTACAAAGCCGAACTGGGTGGGGTCAAGCGTCTGTAGGTCCCCTATGTCTCCGTTTATGAGTTCCATAATGATTCTTTCCATAGCTTTGCAGAGGCTAGTCAAGCTTATGGGGCGGTAGTTTCCAGGGTCTGTAGAGGCACCCCCCTTGTGGAGTGGGACCACTGTTGCTGTACGCCAGTGTTCAGGTACATATCCCGAAGTAAGGCTAAGGTTAAATAGCATTTTTATGTGTGGGTTTAGCTCCTCTTGGAGTTCACGTAACACACACCCCGGGATACAGTCAGGTCCCATTGATGCTGTGTTTTTTGCTTTGTTCAGGGCGGTTCTCACTTGGACATCTGAGATGACAGGGAGATTACATTCAGCTGGGATAAGTATTTCTTCTTTTGGGGGTGAAGGAGGCGAGAAATTTGCACTGAACCTGTCAGCCAGAATGTTAGCAATATCTGTGGGTTCAGTGTATTTTTTGTTGTTGTGAACCAACTCTGAGCATATCTGAGGGTTTCCATGGGTTTCTAACATAGCTGAAGAAGGCTTTGTGGTTATCTTTAGTGTCCTTAGCGATTTTTCTCTCAAAGTTTGCCTTGGATGTTTTTATGAGAACATAGTTTTCTGCTAATGTTGATCAGAGATGTCTTCCCTTCATGGGATTTCGCTCTGACGTGCAGTAGCTTCCTTCTTTTGTTATACAATTTGTTTATGGCTGAGGTCCACCAGACAGGACGCTTACATTTGGTGGAGAGGGACTTGGATTTGTTTGGGATTGCATGATCCATGCATTCTTGGAGATGTCCATAGAAAGCATTTGAAGGATTCGGCATTGTGGGATGTGGTATCCACTGGCACAGTGGGCTTAAAGGATACCATCTCAGTCTTAAGAAGAGTGAAGTCTGCTTTTGAGAAGTTTTTCACTGTGGTCTTTTGTGCTGGGGGTGGAGGTGGGATATGTATATCCAGGGTGATTAGTTTGTGGTCAGATCTCACTAGTGAGGGTATACTTCGGTGTGGAGCATTTTGTCCCCATGTTTGTGATGATCAGGTCTAGTATATTATCTCCCTAGTGGGAGAGGTGACTAGTTGTTCCAGTGCATTTGAATTTATGAATTCCAGGAACCTTTGGGCTAGGGTATTAGGGCTAGAATAATGTAACCAATCTATGTTTGGGTAGTTGAAGTCTCCCAGTATGATGGTATTTTGTGATACATTCATATCCTCCAATGTCTTCAGGAAGGCTGAGTGGGGTTCTTGAGATTGGGAGGGTGGGCTGTAACATGCTACCAGTTGTATAGCAGTTTTGCCTATGGTTAGTTGCACCTGTATGGTCCCTGATGCTTCATGTGTTGCTACTAACCTGGAGGTGTGGGTGTCCTTTATGAATATGGACACTCCCCCTCCCTTTGTGGTTCGGCCCGGGTTTTGGGGCCGAAAAGCATGATACGAGGTATAGCCTGATAGCGCTGGGGTGCTCTCAGGAGCCTTGAACCAGGTTTCAGTTACTGCACAGACGTCCATGTTCTCCATGCTGAGGAGTGCATCAAGTGCCTGCATCTTGAGATTTAGACTTCTGGCGTTGAGCAGCATTACCCTTAGTTTTTTTCCATTTTGTTTTCTAAGGAGGTGGGTTTGTCTTTTGAGCCTTGCCTAAAAAAGGCACTATGGGGGTGGCAAGAGCCTTAGCCAATATCCGGAAGCCCAGTGGTGACAGGTGTAAGCCATCCCTTGCAAAGCAGCGTGGCTTGTCCAACATATCATCCCAGGCAGACAGACATTGGATCCCCTTAGAATGACACCAGTACTTGAGCCAATTGTTAAAGCTGATCATCTTGTCTTTGTATTGTGGTATCATTCTTGGTGAGGGCAAGATGCTGCTCAGGGTCAGGGTCATACCAGCCTGGGCTACATAAATCGGAGAGCTCCTCTATGTCTCTTTTTCATGTAGTCCAGGGAGGTACGTCTCAGGTCATTCACACTTGCATGGACAATGACGGAGTCATATTTGTACTTGCTTTGGAGTGTCCTGAGTGCGTGTGTTATGTGGTGGATCCTAGCTCCCGATAGACAGCTCACAGTCACCTTCTCCTTGTTCAGCCTGGTCAGTGGGACATCAGTGTGTCTGACTATGGAGTCACCTATTACTAGTGTATCAGGCAAGGTGTTTGGCCTTAAGGGCTGCGATTGGTCGACACACTGATTTAGTGAAGTATGTGTTGCATGTGTTTTGTTTTGAGGTGGTGGATTTTTGGATGTCTGCTTTGGGAACCTCTGTTGTTTTGGTAAGTTTTTTATTAGAGCCTCAGTATGTCTTTGTGTTTTTATGTGTTTGGTTTGCAGTTGTGGTAGGTCTATGTGGGACTGGGATTGTTGTGTGTGTGGTTGCCATCTCCTCCTGTCTGGTCATGCCAGCCCTGAGTTGAGAGAGTTCAGCATCCAGTTTGGCTATATAGTTGCATCTCTCACATGTATTTGTGTTTGTTGGGAGGAGGAGAGGGTTGTCTGTGTACATGAGACAATTGTAGCCTTGTCTCAAGATGCCCAGATTGACCAGCTGAACTGGAGACGACGCCAGTAATCTACCACTCGACATGCTAGAACAGTATAAGGGAGTGGTATACCTTTAAGAGAAGTGGGTATTCACAGGGGTGGTAAGTAGATGTAGTGCTTTACTTAGTACGAGAGTGCTTACTTAGTAGAGAAGTATGGAGAACAAGTGCTAGGCTTATAATACGGTGAGTAGTCTGGTTATACTAAGAGTAGAGCTTCCTTAAGGGAAAATTTGAAGAACAGACTTGGCGGAACCAGAAAAAGTTTAACCGGCGCTGCGTTATGCGTACGACCGCACAAAGCCGTGCAAACGCGGATTTTAAACAGTGAACTACAAAAGAGCTGGAAATGGTCCCAAACAACCAATTACTACAGCTTCTTGTGCTGAGGTCACTTCCCCCAAGGACAGGTAGGCTGCTCAAGGCTCCCCACTCCCACTGGTGAGCAAAGAAACTTCCTTCTATCCAAGTAAGGTAATGGACAACACAGGAACTATACCACAGCCCAGAATACAGCAATGTCTGTAAACTGGTCTAAACTAGTCGAGGAAGGCGGGAAAACAAGGATTTTTTTTTTTTTTGGTAGAAACGCACAGAAAATGCAGAAACAGAGATAAATTAGTTACACAGGCTAGCACACTTTAGTGGGCAGCCTCCACAGTTAAATTGAACAAACAAACAAGCAAACTTTCGATCAAATTCGACTAAAATGTAACTAAGTGCAGATTTTAAAATAATGCAGCAACCAGTTAAAAAACAGTTCAGGCTAGTTCAAGGTAAGCTACAGAAGCTATTTCAAGTGAAAAAAAAGCAAAGATACTTAAATCCAGAGGGTAGTCGCTTTTCTGAGTTCCCTGCTGCTAGGACCACTCTGGAGCTTGTCCCAGTGAAAATGCTCAAAGAGTATGCAAGGTTTCACCAAAAGAGAAATCCTCTGGGGGGAAGCAGAGGTAAGAGTCTTCTGCATCAGAATCCTCATAGGTAGATAAGGGTAAATCCTGGTCATCAGAGGAAACAGAAATTTCAGAATTCTGGTGAACAGCATCATAAGCAAATTCAGTCCTAGGTCTCTTAGAAGGGGAAGGTTGGCTTCCCCTTATTAAAGTAATAAGGTCTTCAACCATTCTTATGTTTTTTAGGCATAGAGGCTTGACCATGCAGTCTGGGTCTCCGGTTTGTAGGCATGGTTCGAGTTTTAGGCCTTGAAGAAGAAGATGGCACTGGTTTAACTCATTCACCCAGAGTAGCTTCTCATGGCGCCTGTGTGTTTAACACCGAGCGCGCCATGAGAAGATAGTTATTTCATGCTCTTAACCCAGAGTGCCTTCCTGATGCGAGATAAACTGTAATGCAAATCTGTAGTTGAAACTAATGTAAAACACACTTACATCGTAACTGAACCTGTAAATTACATTATAAAGTTACGATTCAGTGTGTTTTTACATTAGGTTCATATTCAAGTTTTACTTGTAATTCAGTTTAAAAGGTTTGCGATAAGCAAGTGGTGGCAGCCAATCGGATTCTTGCAATCCAAGCCACCACTTGCATACAGCTCCACCCCCAACTTAATTTTCTATTGTTTTATCCCAATAAATAGAGGATCGAGCAACAAGTATTTCTTTTCTTTGGAATAATATTTGGAGACCTGCTGCTGGATCCCTCTATTTTATTTCTGCACTCAGATTGCCAGAGATAGCAGTCAACAGTCACTGGCATTTGCTGCTCTTTTATACCATATCAGGTAAGCTGTTGCTTCAAATCCTACAGAAAATGTGTGCTAACACTAACGAATAGCTGTGGATAGGAGGTAAAAAAAAATGTCGCAATAGCGAGATTTAGGAAACTGATCGACTGTTTTAACACAGCCGTGGTCTTGTGTAACTACTGTTTGGACTTTTTTGCTTCATATTCCAGAGGCGTCATATGGGGTTGACAGCTACGTTCTTGAGCTCTTTATGAATTTTTGCACCTTTACATTGAAGGTCTTTTGTGTGCTTTAGCTAGCTGAGCTTTGCAGTTCCTGTAATTGTTTTGACTTAAATTGTAGGCTTGTGTGTATTAGAATTGTATTTCATATTAGATTGCTTTTGCCAGAAACATAGGACCTTGCCATCAGAGCTGTTTATGCATCAGCGTGTGTCGATATGATGGTGCAAGATGCCAGCATTCCTCTTGCGCGTCAACTTAAGCTTTCTCTTGAGTGTCTCTGATGTTTCATTTTTCCTCTTTATTCTTTGTAAAAGCTATGATCTTTGCAGCTTCAGTGGATATTATTCACGAGTGATGTGCAAAACAGGCTTCAGGCATGTTTTCCCAAAAAACACGTTAATGCAAACCCTGCTAAAATGAGCGAGCAAATCAGTGTTTTTAAATATGCCAGATATTTAGATCCTTCTAAATAACTTGCCTTTGGCTCCGATTCTTGTGCTAAGAAGTTGAAAATGATACGAGTTGAGTGAAAGTAATAGTGTATTACAAAAAGTGGCGTTTCTTAAGGTCCTGTACGCTATAAGTAATGTGTTTTCTCTGAACAATTGTCTTGCTTACACATTTGCAAATGCACCAATGTGGTGGTGTGTCCGGCTTGTTTGTGCAGAAGTAGGACGTGGCAGCAGTCGGTGCTTGAAGTCTGGAGTCAAAACAGTCCGGAACAGTATTCGCTAGACTTTATGGGTAATGTAGTTATTCAACTGTATATTGAAGTTTGAGCTGGTGGGTGTTCAGAGGAGGGGAATAACTTGTCTTTTACGAGTTGTAGAATTATACTGTTTCTCTGTAGCAGTATGTTAGAGTAACACTGTAGTAGTGTGTTAGAATAACTGGAACACACATTTTCTGAAAGCCATGAAGTCTAAAACTCAAATGGCTGTCATTATTTAGTAACGTCAGTCCTCACCAACTTGCCAGAAAAACACAAATTTTGCGAGGGGGGAGGAGGGTCGGGGCAAACAAACATCTGGACAATTTATTGTGGAGTGAAGACATGTATGGGCAGTTGAGAGTTGTCTAATCAACTACGTAACGTTTCTTTGAATGTTATATAGCTGTAGCAACGAATGTTTATCCTGTAGTAATAACAAGGGACAGTCGGGGACGCTTTTTGAAATATTAATACAGATAATGTGAATCGACGTGCATTTTTAAGTAGAAGAAGTCCGATTTGTGTTATTTGTTAAACGTAATCCACCACCTTTTCCCCCAAATCGCCAGTTTTAAGAGGACCGGAGCAACAGTTTGAACTAAAATTAGTGACATCTCTGAAATTCAAGGACAGTTGATACATTTATGACTGAATATGAAGATGTGCTTAGATTCATTGGAGATTGCTAGGCTAACGGGCGGCTCAAGATGCTTTACAAGCTTGGACAGTTTTACCCAGATTTTACTCAATTTTATATCCCTAGTGGTAAGGTAAGGGTCAGCAAGCAGGGTTTTGACAGTTTCTACCAACTATCTATTTTGGAGACAAAGTTGAAAGCTATGCTGTAATGGTGTTTGCAAGTTGAATTTTGTGGAAGAACATCTGTTCTGCATTCATACCATCTTCTGCATCTCTGACCTTTTACCTGAATGCACTTGTGCTTTGACAAGAGTTTTAGAGTTTCAACCAAAATGTACCTGTACTGCAGCTGTATTTCAAATGCTAAGTTGGAATGTTTTGACATTGCTGGACTTACCACTGTCATCCATAAAGACAAAATACAGAGATTAAGCAAAGAAGATGGGGAGTAATTACTTATTTAGAAGTGGTTTAGCAAAGTAGAGATATAAATCATGGTGTGAGAAGAATAAATTTAAGTTAGATTTTGGTTTACTCTGCAACTGACAGACATAAGTATACTGAATAAGTGCATGCTTTGCCATTGTCAGTTTCCTGTTGGAACTGTGAATTATATTGGGCTGCTGTGCAGTGTAGGCTTGTTATATGCATTATTTATTTAGTTACATTTTGATAACTGAGATGTCAAACTGTGATGTTAATGTAAAACCTGTTAGTCTTATCAAATTTGTAAGTTGATAAGAGCAGAATGTGTCCAGATTAATCGCACTAAGAAAGTGAGATGTATGCATTAGTATCATTGGTTTTGTATTATGAATCTTTAATGCTGTTTTATAATGATAATTGATAAGTGAGGCAGTTGAGAGCATGCAGTATAGGACATTATTAGTGTTTCTTTTCATTATTAAATGCCCATAATAGACCTCTTGGGAATCTTGTAGAATAGGAGTGTTTTCAAACTTGCTGTGATCTGTTGTGCTTGTTCTGTAATAACCTGTTGGTGGTTTACTTGTAGTTGCAGTGCTTTGTGTGGCTAGTTAGGGTCTTCCCTGAAATGTATGTATAGTTTGTTGCTGAAGTAAAATAAGTAAATGCATGCTATTTTTCTTTGTTCACTGGGTGGATGGGTGACCCAGCAGTACACCATTTTCTGGCACAACCAGATTAATGCATGAAATGCCAACAGCAAAGTTTAGATCTCCATTACCAACTGTTTGGTCATTTGGAATGTATGTTGTCATCTAGGCTGACTGACTGGATTGGTACATGCCCCAAACACGTTTACAAAAAAAAATACTGGTTATTGGAAGCTCTGTGACATCAGAATAAACACAGAAGAGGAGGAAGGGAAAGGGGGTGTAAAACTTGTATCCTTTTTTTCTTGAAACATGTCATTTAGCCATGGTCCTGTATATCTCGTATCTGTGTAAATTACTGGTTTTCTTATTATTGTTATTCTTGGTAATGTTCTGTAGTCCCATAATGACATAAAAGTGGCTCATATCATATGGGACTGTAGCTATTGTATACAGGCTTTATTTTTCTTCACATGTGGCAAAATTAGCAAATGGGAAGCTACCGTTCTGCAAGTAATGTGGTTTCCTAGTTATTACTGCTACTTATGAGGAGTACACCAGTATATCAGTTGTGGTATAATTTTAATTGTTGCAGTTTTTTGTATAAGCAGGTCAGAAAGTGAGGGGAACTTCATTTGTGTAGTAGATGTGTTCATTTTTTGACATGAGTACCTTTATGTAGTAAAGGCGGTCATTGTAGTGGTCTGTTGTAATCACTTTTTGCTTGCTTATAATAATACTTCCGCAGATTGGTCATTAATTAATAATTTGATTACCGGTGATTTGGTGTTATACGATCTTGAACTGTTTTTACACATGGCCTTCATGTTTTTATGTGTTAGAAAAGGCTTCTGTCCAACCCTACCTACCTTATAGTCCAGACATATGGAGAATATGGGATATTGGTGTCACAAGTAGTACACAACCAGTACTTTTTCAGAAATTCCTGCAGCTCCTTCACTGTTGTTGTAGGTCTCTTGCCAGCCTCCTTGACAGTGATCGTGTTGTCTTTTCATTTTGGAGGGACGTCCAGTACTTTTTAGCATCACTGTTGTCCCATATGAATTACTATGATCTTTGTCCTAACAGCCTTGGTAATTATTCTGTCTTATATTACACCTGCACCCGGAATATAATGAATGGCTACTTCACAGATAATCTGATGCAATTTCCCACCTGCATGCAAGGTGTTCGTTTATGAATTTTTCCTGTTGGAACCAGGAAATGTTAGTAAATGGCTGTTTTTGGGAAATCTTTCATTCTGCTGCCTGTGCATACATTATACTGAGGGGCACGCTTGGGTGAATGCTTCATTTGGTGCTTGTACATACTAGGAAATGTTACACACGTTTCGTGTGGGGGAGTGTTTAATGTCAGTGATTGTGCATACCTCAAAATTGTACTGAAGGGTTGCTTTGGTGAAGTGCTCATGATGGTGGTTGTACATACTCAGAAATGTTACTGAAGGGTTGTTTGGGGCAAACATTTCATTGAGGTGCATGTATGCCTGGACATAGTAATGATTATAGTGTAATGTACCAGCATGTAAGACATCAAATATACCATTGAGTAAATAGTATTATATAAAATAAGCAGGCAATAAATCGCTTCTGCTTGTAGTATTCTATTTGTGATTAGTAGTTGCATGAGTGAGATAAAAGTTATCACTTGTTGACAACTGCCAGCATGGAGCTACCATATTTTTGTGCATTGTTCCTGGCTTTGTCAGTCATGTGTGGAATTGGATGGGAGGAACGGCTCAGTAATATATACTATTTTACTGAATTACTCAGGTGTTCTCCTTACTGATATTGAGTCTGTTACTGAATTAATGCTAATGAATGCCTAGTCAACAGGTTATGTGCAGCAATCATCACCTTTGTCTGATCCTGCATTTCTTTGCAGTACTGAAAGAAAGGTCATTATCAGAAGTGCAGTTACAACATAGCACGGAGTCATTATCACTTGTCCGGTAAAAGTCACATAAGTAGAAGTCATTATCACTTTGATGAATGCACAAGGCAGATTTTTTTATCTGCTTGTAGTGAAGCCGCCCCTCATTCTTCATCAAGTAGCTATCCTCCAAAACCCTTGATTATTTTTCCTGTGTGTGTGTGTCTCTCTCTCACACTCTCTCTCTCTCTATATATATATATATATATATATATATATATATATATATATATATATATATATATATATATATATATATATATATAATGTGTGTGTGTATATCAATATATGTATGACACCCATTCACTTTGTGGTAATCTGGAAGCACTCTGCTGTTAGCTTATGTTGTAGTTTAGGGTCTAAGCACGTTTATGACAGCATGTAAAAGAAATGGTTTATTTATATTAATAAAGAGGGAATATTACAGAGGAAGCTCAACTGGCATGGTTTTGACATGTACTAGATACTGTGACATGGTTTTGATGTTTACAGTGCAACTTTTTAACTGTAATTGTTACTGCTTTGTGCCATGCTACTACTGCTCGAGTAATCATGTTATAGTAACTGTATAGCTGTTGTGTGCGCACAGAAGTGCCCAGCTGTTGAGCTTGTCTATGATGCCAGAGTGGGGTATTGTGTGAGCTTTAGCCAAGTCCAGGTAGGCTGTATGGACTGCTTTGCCCTCTTCAATGGCTCTAGTGACTGTTTCTAAAAAGTCAACCAGGTTCAAAAGGAAGGATGTGCCTTTTACAAAGCTGGACTGGGTGGGATCAAGTGTCTAAGTCCCCAATGTCTCTGAGTTCCATAATGATTTTTTCCATAGCTTTGCAGACCAGGCTGGTTAAGCTTATGGGGCGGTAGTTACCAGGGTCTGTAGAGGTGCCTCCTTTGTGGAGTGGGACTACTGTTGCTGTACGCCAGTGCTCAGGTACATATCCTGTAGTAAGGCTAAGGTTAAATAGCATTTTTATGTGCGGGTTTAGCTCCTCTTGGAGTTCACGTAGCACGCAACCTGGGATACCGTCAGGTCCCATTGATGCTGTCTTTTTAGCTTTACGGAGGGCGGTTCTCACCTGGACATCTGAGATGACAGGGAGGTTACATTCAGCTGGGATAAGTATTTCTTCTTTTGGGGGTGAGGGAGGGGAGAAATTTGCACTGAATCTGTCTGCCAGAATGTTGGCAATATCTGTGGGTTCAGTGTATTTTTTTGTCATTGTGAACTAACTCTGAGCATATCTGAGGGTTTCCGCCCAGGTTTCTAACATAGCTGAAGAAGGCCTTGTGGTTATCTTTAGTGTCCATAGCGATTTTCTCTCAAAGTTGGCCTTGGATGTTTTTTATGAGAGAACGTAACTTTCTACTAGTGCTGATCAGAAATGCCTTCTCGTTATGGGATTTTGCTCTGTCGTGCAGTAGTTTCCTTTTGTTGTACAATTTGTTTATGGCTGGGGTCCACCAGACAGGACGCCTTCCCTTGGTGGAGAGGGTCTTGGTTTATTTGGCATTGCATGATCCATGCATTCTTGGAGATGTACGTAGAAAGCATTTGTGAAGGATTCTGCATTGTGGGATGTGGTTTCCACTGGCCCAGTGGGATTAAAGGATACCATCTCAGTTATAAGAAGTGTAAAGTCAGCTTTTGAGAAGTTTTTCACTGTAGTCTTTTGTGTTGGGGGTGGAGGTGGGATGTGTATATCCAGGGTGATTAGTTTGTGGTCAGATCTCACTAGTGAGGGGTATACTTCTGGTGTGGAGCACTTTGTCCCCATGTTTGTGATTATCAGGTCTACTATCATATCTCCCCTTTTTTGGAGAGGTGACTAGCTGTTCCATTGCATTTGAATTTATGAATTCCAGGAACCTTTGGGCTAGGGTGTTAGTAAGTTCATGATTAACTGTACTTCTTAGACATATTGCTTCATGTCATGATTGAAAATTTCAGGCCTTAAGCCAGCCAGGTTCGAGGCCAGACAAAAGGACCTGGGCACTTGCTTCTTTTACCGGACCCCGACTCAGCCCCTGTAAAGTCCAGGCCTGAATCAAAAGGCAGTAAGTACCCAGATCTCGTTTGTTGACGAACACACATCAATGGAATACTCTATCTGAAGAAAAGGAAGAAGAAACTGAAGCAATAAACAGGACCAGGTGATGCTGGTTCTTGTATTCTAGTTTTACAGGTCTCAAAACTGATTCTGCTCGGGGGAAAGAAGGCCAATACAGAGAAGAACAAAACATGGAACGTTATGGTAATAACATAACCCCACGTTGAGGCTGACTGGCCCTTCAGCTTGTTGATGGGACCGCCCCTCAGCACCTAGTGGAATGTGCTCTAAAGGAACAAACTCTTGTGTCCTGTGTAGAGTCAAACTGGCTCTGTCCCTTGGAGTACAAGTGGGATTTTATAAAAAGTGTGAAAGAGGAGTGGCCCAAGTGTCACGCACAAATAGGAAACAAAAGTGTTGCTTTGAAAAGCTGTAGAGAAGTAGCTACAAATCTTGAATTCTTTTTTTTTAGGTGAGCACATAAACTTTTCCTTGCTGTGAGCAAATTTTTTGATCGAAGAAATTTTCCTGGACAAATGAATTTTCTCAACATAGAGGAGAAAAGGCCTCCCTAAGGGGGATAAAAAGTTGAAAATCTTTTCTAATTTTCTGTTCTAAACAAAAAGTCAAGGTGATCGTCTAACGCCATAGATAATGAAGTTTTGTTCTGCCTATCTGAATAGTCAGAATGAATAGCGTTTTCACTGATTGATTCAAATGGTTAGATTGACGCCGACCTAGGGTAAAAGAAGAAATTGAAGAATCAAGATACTCTGTTCAGGATTCTCAAGAAGGGGGTCGAACTCGAAGAGCATGAATTCAGACAAAGTTCAGACAATGTAATGCAGAGAAGGAATAAAGAATCTTCAAGAAAGATATGATATTTCAAGAATGAGAAAAGTGGGGAAGAAGAAGAATCATCAACGTCAGCACTAAATTTAGAAGATCCTGAGGAGGAGGATTCCTGATTGGAGGGAGGGCCATGAGGAAATTCTTTCAAGAGGCCTCCCAGAGCCTATATGGGAATATTACATTCATCTCGACATGCCCCCATACGTAAATTAGAATTGAATCAGGACTGTGAAAAGAAACTGGGTTAGAGATCAAAGGAGCCTCTAAGAAGGAATGGAGCTAGAAGAACTGCATAAAGATCAATGAGCTGTTGAAAGCCCAACTGACCGGATTGCTTCCATTTGAAGAGAAAAATCCTCCAGAGGAGAATAGTGAAGTACACCAAATGTAGAGAATCAAGCAGAGATCAAAGGAACTGCATGAGAAGGAAGTGGAGCAACCAACTTGTGAGGTGGAGCAAGATTGACCGTGAGAGAGAATGGGGTGAATCGCAGTTGACCGGGAGGGGTCCAGATAGAGTCCCTGGACCAAATCTGGGTCAGAGCGAATCTGAATCAAACTCCTTTGAGGCCAGGAAGGGGCAATGAGAATCTGGAGTAAGGGCAAACGTAGTTTTCTGGATCACCTAACATGGTTTTCTGGATCACCTGGCATAAAAGAAGTCCGGATCACCTGAGACCCCAGAGCTGAAATGCGGGGATGAATAGAAGCCGAGGGAGTCCACCCTGAAACTGATGTTTGCTGTTTTGGGAGAGATCAGCAACATGTTTTGGGGATTCCAGAAAAATCGTTCTTCCGCTTATAGATTGCTTGAGAGCACAAGCAGAGGTATGATGGACAGCTCTCAACTATAGTCCGGCTGAGATGGACCTTGTCCATTGAGCAGGTGCGGCTAAATTAAAATCGATGGAAGGAGATCGCCCATTGCCATGCCACCCTAAGGAGACCGGGGCAGGGGAGGGACATTTATGACAAGTTGATATATCAAACCACCACATTGTTCCCACTTGGTTCCGCCTGTTGATGGACCAAACCACCCGATCATTGTCCCCACGTGGTGAGCCTGATTCCAGATAGGGGTGCAGAGCTGCCTCGAACCGCTGCTCCGAAGTGCGGGACCAACCATAAAGATGTAGCCCGGATGAACCATCCTGCCGGGTATGGTGGCTATCTGGCCGGGGGTACAGCAGGCATCTGGCTGATGACGGCATCAAGTGGATTCCCTTGGTGAACCTGAGACGACGTCTGTGTCACCAGAATTGGCTTTGACACCAGGAGTTGCTGGTAATCTGCATGTGTGAACAGTATCCTGACCTATAGGCAGTCTCTGTTGCTGAGGGAAGAATGTTGTGTGAATCGCATCTGATGAAATACCTTGTAGACCAACCATGAGAAAGATTTTCTTGCTGGCCAGAATGATCCTGAGACATGAGTCTGAATGTCTGGCCTGACATGAGTGTAAGGGCAGCTGACACTTGTTCCAAGGTTGAGATGCGCCTATGAAGGTACATGAGACTGGCAGGGTGGTGGTGATTGGCAGGGCCAATGTTGAGATGCTCAAATGAGAACAAAGGTCGCCTGTGTGTAATCCTTGGCTTGTATAAGCGATGCCTGGTAGAACAAATAGGATGGTAATGAAATGAAAGGAAGCTGTAGTCATCTCGACGCCTGAGGTCCCTGGTGGAATCTGTGCCACACGGTGAATTGACGGGGCTGTAGTTGAACCAAAGGGCACCATTTGAACTGAAGTAGTAAAACCTCAGCCGAAGCGACTGGAAGACCTGAGCTGCCTTCTGTGACTGGACTGACAGTGAGCTGCCCTGTCTGGGCGGATGATATAATATCCAGCGCATTGTCCTTCTGTAAGATCCAGTTACCCTGGCCTTAGTGACCATTCGAATCTTGAAGAGTGACTGAAGACTGTCTTGTCTCTGCTGAGTCTCTGTATTGGTCTCCAGTCTCCGCCTTTGGAACGCAAAAAAGAAACCTGAGAGAGGGGTTCCTGAATGGTCTATTGTAACCTCTGAACGGTTTTTGGCAGTAGCTGGGAATTTGGCTCTTTTGCAGTTTTACGGGTGGTACATCTGGAAGGGAATCTGAGGGGAAGGATCTTCTCTAAGGAATTATGTAACCCTTGCCCTGAAGGGGGATGCACCAAGGGCCTGCCTCAGGAATGCCAGGCTTCACTTTGAGTGAGGGATCTTCCCCACTGCTCAGCAAGTGAGGACAGCCGGGCACCCCCTCAGATGTTAGGGCAAGCCCTCAGAGTATGCTTCAGGTTTCGAAGTTAAACTTATTCCTCCGCCTCTGGACCCCTCTGCTGTTGCTGTTACCCCACCCCCCATACCCTCCGACCACGCTTGGGCCTGACGCTCTGCAAGAACTGACATCTTCCCACCTCCTTGTCCCACATCTCTTCACCAGAAGGTCCCGTGGGCCAACTCAACAGCACCAAGGAAAAAACAAACCGGACTCGCCAAAAAGTCAAGGTTTCTTCAAGTGAAATCCAAAAGCTGTCATCACAAAGGCCACCTTTGCAGGCGATCGCCTAAAGGGATGTGCAAAGTACATAGTCACATTCAGGCTTGGATGCGCATGAGCATGCCACCTGTGCCTGTGTGAGGCTTTTTGGCCCATCCGGCAGCATAAGAGCGCTGCAAGACAGGGCTCCTGGCTAATGGATGGAAGGGTCAGGAGCTAGCTGCGCCTTTTCTTGTCTTAGCCAGCTGTGCAGCCTGACCATTCTGGCTCCTTCCAGGATACTGCTTAGTCTATCCATGACAGCGATGGGCTAGCCAAGAGTATGGCAAAGGCACAAAGATAATTAGGAGAATGACCGTACTGGTCACGGGATCCAGAGTCCTTACAGGGAGGATGATTGGGCACCTATCAGTCCTTGCAAGTTCTTTTTGGTTTTGAAGATCTGGCATCGAAGCGGGACACCTTGGTAAAGATGGCATCACCGGGCAAGTCAGAATTTTGGCATGTCCTAGAATTTGGCCTACCTGCCTAGGAAAGGCCTCCTAGGACGGTACTCCCTGGAGTCAATGCTGCACAGACACCCAGGAGGGGGAGGGCCGAGATCCGAACGCCTTAGGTATATTGACTCATCCTCAGTCTATTGTTGGTGGGCCTAGGATTGTTCAGAAGGATTAGACATCTGTTTCAGCAGACATAGGATGAGGATCTAGGAATCATCCTGACCATCAATCTGGGTCCTCCTAACTGAAGGATCTCCCAGCATATCATGCTTCCCCTACAGTCCTTCTATGCTCCCAAAAAACCATCACTAGAGGATCTCCAGAGGGGGAAAAATCCTCGAAGAGGAGGAAATTCCCAATCGGGTACCATAGAGGGAGACTCCCAACCTGCAGCAAGAGAAGCTACAGAGATGTCAGAGGCACGGAAGAGACCTGAGAGGCGAACAGACAGCCGACTGATTACAGTTCACAGCCCTCCAGGGCAGGTCTCGATCCCCAAGGCCTCTCCGGCTAGGGTCCAGAGGACCGCCGAGGGGAAACTGAGGCAGATGTCGGAAGTCTCCGATGTCGGAGGCTCAATGGGACACTCACTCGGACCCCGGTCCGAAGCTACTCACGGACTCGGAGGAAGCCACACCACCCCCACCAAGGACCTAAGAAGAGAGGAGTAGTTATAGAGGCTGAAGGAACAGAAGGAGGTATCCGCCCTCCGCCGGGTAGCAAGAACCATGTTCGCAAACTCAACCCAAGACTAACCATTTGTTGAAGGAGAGTAACTGGACTGACTAACACGGGTGTCGCCTGTTGAGACTGACGAGAATGACGAAGCCAGTACCTGTGACCTTGTACTCTTTACTGACCCTCGACCTTGAATGATCCTGACAACCTGGATGATTTGAGATCGGCCCGCGGGCTCCTCGCTCCGCTCGAATCGGCGGCCGGAGCCGAAGGAAGTATCGCAAGGAAGGAGCAGAATGTCTTCCTGAATGAGAGCCATCTCCCGACATTGGCGAGATCCTTCGGCTGATACTCTGGAGCCGACAGAATAACGATGTCGGCTCCAGCCGGAGCCGACAGTCGCCAGTAACGTGTCGCGTGGACTGAGTTTATTTACCGATGCCGTATTACTCTGGGTGTCGAAGCCGCGGTGCCACATCTAAGTGGTCGAAGAGTTCGGGTTCCGATAGCCACCCCCATAGCCATCGTGCGACCGATTGAATCGGCTCAGTGGAGCGATCTCAGCCAGAATAAGCTCCTCACCGAGGCTTCAGGCTTAGGAGGCCGCAGGCTTAGGCTTGGAAACTCTTGTTGTTTGATGGCTGGAAACTAGCCGGATGCCCTCCGCTTGCTAGGCTGCCCCTAAGGCCCAGTAGGCCCCTAAGCCTCAGTTTGTTATGTCCTGAAGCAGACTCTCTGGCTGAAGCAGGACAACAAGGCAGGAGTCAGACATTGTAGGAGGGCCCAGGTGACTGAGAGAAGAGTGTGACTTCCTGACAGCACCACTTTAACTTAAAACCTGAGACCCTCACACTGACAAACCTGCACAATGCACACACACACACACACACACAATTAACTAAATACCAAAAAAAACCAAAATACACAAACCAATACACACACCTAGGGGGGGATGGGAAGGGTTTTAAGATACACTAACAAAAACAAAGGAAAATAGGACAGGATCAAAATCAACTTAAAATAAAGGACAAAATCAAAACAAGGTTTTTTAGTAAAAGGCTTAAAAACTCCAAAAAGTGAAAAAATTTAAAGCTGGTAAAGAAGACTCCCAAGCGTAAGCTGCAATCCAGGTCTGGTTACTTACTTACTTGCACTGCATCATGGGGGGGCTGCCTGCCTCGAGCGCTGGGAAAGTTCTCGAAGCTAAAGCAAGCAAGTGCAGCCGAGAGGGATCGGCTCCGAACCCATCAAGCAAGAATGAAGGCGAGATTGACAACTTAACATCAATTATGCATTTATACTGGACATGAGTCTACTCTGTGCTGCAAGAGAAACACGCTCATTTGTAGACTCCCTGAAATGTGAATAAAGTCAGAGCATCCTAGTTGCTGGTTAGTATCTTACCAGGGCATCTTTTTTAATCTTTTTTTTTAATAGATTTTTTACCTGAATTTAGAGAAAGCCAGCTCACCTAAAAGTATTGTGACTTCTATTGTGACTTCTAGTGTTGCTGATCTGAGTGAGCAGAACTTAAACTCCTGGTGCAGTTATAATACATTTATCATTTGTTTAGATACGAAGATCAGAAGTAAAGCTTAGATGCATGTAGTGCAAAAAATATTAAGTTTTAATTAAATTAAATTATTAAAGGCTATATTGATCTGTTATTTTGTCTTAATTTAATGTCTGTGAAAAGAGTATTTAGCTATGCTAGTAAGTAGAAGTGCAGAAAAAAATATTTCTGATAGCATTATAGCATGGTTCCGTTTGATTGTTTTAGAGGAGGGCAGGAAGGATTTCATTTTGCAACAAAGCCCTAGTCTTGACTGCATGGATGAAGATGGGCAGATAGTGGGTTTGTTCTTTTGCAGGTTACTGTAATTTTATCAGGCCAGTATTGACTGTATTTCTCCCCTTTTGTTTGTTCTTGGAGAAAGAAGTTATCTGAGAGGGAGAGAGTAAGCGGAAGGGAGATAAATGTACATTGGTGATGCAGTCTTAGGTAGTACTCAAAACAACATGCATTTATCTTATTTCATTAGCATTTCTCATAAGCTTCATCTATCAAACAGCGTAGAAGTGTAAAAAACAACTTGTCTTTCTAGAATCCAACCCTGTAACAGAACCTAGATTTCCTCTATGCATTTTGGAGAGAGGGCCTTCACCCTGACTTGAATAGATTTTTTGTGATTATAACAAAAGGTAATAAATAGTCTTGGACACTCATTTTAAAATCATCTGTTTTGAAACAGACTGCCCACTCCTACCATCACAAGAAATAAACAATTGCTCCAGATATTCTGCACGATTTAGTTTTGCCTAGAAGTTACCCATGTTATTACTTGCTAACTACTACCTGCATGGAGCTATGTTATATTTTGGGAATTTTTCTGGCCTTTGTCAGTAATGTGTGCAACTTGTGTGGGAGGAAGGGCTAAGTGTTATACTATTTTACTGAATTACTGTATTACATAACAGCTGCACAAGGAGATAATGATTACCTACTCAACAGGTGATGTGCAGCAATTATCACCTGTGTCAGAGCATGCATACTTTTCCAGTAATGAAAGGCAGGTCATTATCACCTTAGCAATAAGTCAGTTACAATATAGCACGGAGTCATTATCACTTTTCTGGTAAAACTATTAGGAGCGGTCACTGTTATTTATATAGTGCAACTCGTTATCACATTGATGAATGTGAAAGGCAGATTGTGTTTTTTTTCTCTGCTTGTAGTCATTGCAAGCCACCCCCTCTATTCTTCAACTACCTAGCCTATATATATATATATATATATATATATATATATATATGTGTGTGTGTGTGTGTGTGTGTGTGCAGGTGAGTAACATTATATTCTATACAATTGTGTTTTTCAGCTTTGCATTCACCCGACATCATACCCCTCAGTGAAGATGCCATCTGCTAAGAAATTAACCGACGTTTACGTGGACTAGGATACTGATTCTGACAGTAATACCAGTGGGTCCGAAATGGAATTGGATCTTGATGCACAGCGGAAGCCAAACCAGAGTGAGGATGACGATTATGATGCAGATGATCATATTCCACTGGCACGTCTGCGTGAGAAGGCTATTACTGCTGATACAGATGCCCCTGTCCCAGCGATTCCTGACAGACCCCTACCCTCTACCCCCGAGCTCACTACACTTGATGAAACTGACCACGACAGTGAGGATGACATGCCACTAGCCGAGCTAAGGTATGATGGCACACACAATAGTGGTCATCAACTTGAATCAGATTTTGACACAGAGGATGAATTGCCTCTATCTGAGTTACGGCAAGGATGTGGCCCGAGTGACAGACCTTTGCAGTCCTCCATCGCCCAAGCCAGGCCTAGTGCTGAAGAGGAAGTGAATATGCTTCCTACTATACATGAGTTCAGGCGTAGTCTACAGCAGGTTTATTCAGATGGAGAAAGTCCACTGGATCTGAGCCGAAGTAGCTCCTTGTCAAGCAAGGATCTGAGTGTGCCGCAATATGGAATTTGTGCGAGTACTCCACTCAGAAGCCAGTACAAACCAGTGGGTAATGTAACTGATCACAGGGTACCATCTCTTAACCACCCAGTAGTTTCCATTCAAAACTCTGGGAGGCTAATGAAAAAGGCACGGCGATCATGCCCACCACGAAACTTATCATGGGAGAAACGCCTAACACCAGTTCACATCGATGATTTTGTGTGTCAAGTCGGCCCAGTCACCAACCTGGACTCAGACAGCACAGAGGTGGACTTCCTCAATTTGATGTTCCCGGAGGAACTGTACTCTCTTATTGCTGATGAAACTAACCGCTATGCTGCACAGAGGCAGGCTGCAGCAGGCAAGGTTGATAAGCGGTGGAGTCCAGTTTGTCCTGGAGACATACGCACATTTCTAGGTGTCAGAATATACAAGTCTATTGTACATGTTCCAAAATACAGGCAGTACTGGGAAACGAACCATCTGTATGGTCATTTCCCAATAGCCGAGTACATGACCCGGGAGAGGTTTGAAAAAAATTCAGCAGTATTTTCACTGCAATGACAAAAACCTCAGACAACCACAGGGTTATGTGGGTCATGACAAGCTCCATCATGTACGGCCAATACTGGATGCCGTACTTCATGCATGTAGGACACAGTATAATGTGCATCGTGAGGTGGCAATAGATGAAGCCATGGTCGGCTTCCGTGGACGTCTGACATTTAGACAGTTTATGCCTGGCAAGCCGGAGAGGTATGGCATTAAGGTATGGGTGCTAGCTGACTCACATAATGGTTATGTGCATGAATTCCAGGTATACACTGGAAAGGCAGAGCAGACCACAGAGGTTGGACTGGCACACAGAGTTGTGGTCAACCTAACACGGGGGCCGATTGGAAAGAAGCATCACATTTACTTCGACAACTTCTTCTTCTCATCTGTCCCTCTGGCACAGCAACTGCTGCAGGACGGTCTGTACTGCTGTGGAACCATGCGCACCAATAGGTCTGGATGGCCTGTAACATTCAACCGACAAGCCATTGGTAAAGCACCTCGAGGGTTCTACAAGCAGCTGCAGAGTGGACCATTGCTTGCAACTGAATGGAAGGATAGCAACCCAGTATTTCTGCTGTCAACTAATAGTAACCCAACCTTGGCAGTCTCCAGCATACGCAGGAGACAGCACGATGGAACAAAAGCTGCAGTGCCATGTCCACCAGTTGTAAACATGTACAACACATATATGAATGGGGTGGACCGAGCAGATCAGCTCAGGACGCAGTATCCAACTGCTTGAAAGGCAAAGAAATGGTGGCTGTACTTGTTCTGGTTCCTATGGGATGTGGCCATAGTGAATGCTTACATTTTATTCCGTGAGAGTGCTAGCCACCGGCAGCTTTCACGTTCTGGCCGTTGTATTGCGGCAAGCCAGTTACAGTTTAGAAGACACCTAGGCATGCACCTCCTGACCACCTACAAGAAAAGGAAAAGATGCATAGAGATTACCATCCCAGAGCCCATGACACGATTTTAAGAAGGCTCACACTTTCCAGTGAAATGGCGGAAGGCACGATGCAAACACTGTGCCATCAAGGGTAAACGTGCTGAACCATCATGGGGATGCCCGACCTGCAAGATTAACCTATGCATGGAATGCTTTGGTGAGTACCATGGCCATAAGAGTCTAGCAGACTGCTGACAGCAGCAAGATGTGCAGATCACACTATACATCAAAGTTGTGACCAGGCTGTTGTGTCCATTGCTGAATGGGCACGTGTAAAGAGAAAAGGCAGAGGTAAGGCAGACTGCTGACACTGAAGGAGGTCATGAGACCATAGTGGTATCAGCAGTCTGAGTGGGCAGCCAGCACAGCTATGGGACACTACAGATAACCAACATCTGGAGCCCCATGCCTGTCCTTGGCATATTAGTGGAGCGGCGGTCTTTACCCTGCTTTTTCTCTTTACATGTGTCCTGGCTGTGCACCCTTGTCAGTGTTCACCCATGCTTTATTTCAGATAAGGTAAAGACTGTCTTCTGCTGTTCTGGGAGTCACTGGAAAGGGAGCAGCCAAAAACCTTACGCTGTCCCATCGCCGAATATTGTGTTGCTGGGTGCATCACAGGGGGCATACCCAGCCAGCATGGCTCTTGTGATCCACCGGGATGGCATTTGGGAATCTGGAGACTCTACAGCACAGTCCCATAGTGCTGCTGTCCTTGGTAAGCATGGGCTTGGGTGTGCCACTGTGATGTAATGCAAAAAGACACAGCCTGGGTCAGTCTTGGTCTTTTGACATGTTGCCTTGATGTAGCTCTCCACTCAGTCTCCCTCCCTTCAGGTGTAGTCAGCGTATGTAGGCGAGAGTAGTAAATGTATGAAGGTCAGGACAGCAATTAGTGAGTTACTTCAGTCCCTCATCCCTTAGGTCCATTGCTGGATGGGCACATGTAAAGAGAAAAGGCAGAGGTAAGGCAGACTGCTAACACTGAAGGAGGTCATGAGACCATAGTGGTATCAGCAGTCTGAGTGGGCAGCCGGCACAGCTATGGGACACTACAGATAACCAACATCTGGAGCCCCATGCCTGTCCTTGGCATATTAGTGGAGCGGTCCTTACCCTGCTTTTTCTCTTTACATGTGCCCTGGCTGTGCACCCTTGTCAGTGTCCACCCATGCTTTATTTCAGATAAGGTAAGACTGTCTTCTGCTGTTCTGAGAGTCACTGGAAGGGAAGATGTTCACTGGTTCAGAAGGGATGGCATTCACCTAACTGAGGAGGGCATTGCGTTCTTCTTGACCAACCTCCACAATGGCGAGGAGAGCCATGCATGATTGTGAGAAGAATGGAAAACACCCATGACCAAGTCAGACCAGTATAGTAAGTAAAACACTATTATGAAATGTGTTGTGTAAAATTAATTTCTCTGAGCTTGGCAAATAACTGTTATGGAAATTATGATTTTTTTCATTTTTTGGTAAATAACTTTGCAAGGGAGCATCTGAATGTGCCAAGTAATATCTCATTTTGAAGACAGTATTGCTGGTTCTAATATGGTAAAAGAATTGTGCCAGTATGTTTGACATGTGCAGATATCAAAGTTTGTTTGAGACTTATGGTTATGGAAATTATGATTTTTTTCATATTTTGGTAAATAACTTTGCAAAGGAGCATCTGAATGTGCCAAGCAATATCTCATTTTTGAAGACAGTATTGCTGGTTCTAATATGGTAAAAGAATTGTGCCAGTATGTTTGACATGTGCAGATATCAAAGCTTGTCTGAGACTTATGCTTATGGAAATTATGATTTTTTTCATATTTTGGTAAATAATTTTGCAAGGGAGCATCTGAATGTGCCAAGTAATATCTCATTTTGAAGACAGTATTGCTGGTTCTAACATGGTAAATAATTGTGCCTGTATGTTTGACACGTGCAGATATCAGTTTGTTTTGGACTTAGTTATGGAAATTATGATTTTTTTTCATATTTTGGTAAATAACTTTGCAAGGAAGCATCTGAATGTGCTAAGTAATAACTCATTTTGAAAAGATTATTTATAGTTCTAACATGGTAAAAGAATGGTACCTGTATGTTGTACTCATAGGCAGATATCAAAGTTTGTTTCCGACTTAGGTTATGGAAATTATGATTTTTTTTTCATATTTTGGTAAATAACTTTGCAAGGGAGCACCACATTGTGTGAAGTAATGCATCATTTTGAAGACAGTGTTACTCCTTACATCATGGTAAAAGAACTGTGTCTAGGCACTGTACACGTACAGATATCAGTTTGTTTAGTCTTGTACAAATATGAAAATTATACATTTACAATACTTCTCATTATTATGCCCATATCTTTGCGAGGGAGCATGGTAATCACACAAATGATGCGTCATTTTGAAGCTGACATTCAGATGCACAACTTCTATACTGATATGTAGGCTCTGTCTGTTACAGGTGATGAGATATTATGCTTTGTTTATTTATCAATTATGAGAAATAATATACTAATCATATTTCTGTGAATATCTCATGAAAGGAGTGTCACACAGTTATGGTTAAAGTATCATTTTAAAGCGGACATTCATACTAACAAATTAAATTCAAATTGTATGGGTCTGCATGGTACATAGACCAAGATATCGTGCTTTGCTTTTCCAAAAAATTAAAAAAATTGCACAATATCAGCATTCATTGCCAAATATTTCATTATGACTTTGATATGCACTATCAACATTTACACTGTTGGAAAGGTCAGTGTCTGCTGAACAACTTTCGCGTTTACATTTTTAGTGTAGCTCTTATAGTTAAAGAGTTATGAGCATTTATTTTCTGTATAGTATTACAAATGGATTTTCTGAAAATGAGCTCAGGCTGCTCTGTTGTTCCTATGGTGGAATTCAGCAGGCAGCTCTTCCTGAGCTGCTCTGGAGTGAATGAGTTAATATGCAAGTCAGAAGGCCTGAATACACCCTCAGAAGTCTGTGCCTACACAGCGGCTCCAGAACCATCCAAGGTAGAGACAGATGCACGTTCCACAGTTGAAGCATCTCGCGGCATACGGGACTCTGAATGGGTCTCAGTAGAGGCCTGTGAATCTGAAGTAGCGGGTATCAGGGGCTGAGAAAGCACCTCACTGAGTACCAGTGGACTTTTGACTGGCTTAGGAGAAGCGTCTTCGGCAGCTTTGGACCTAGGTGGTCTGTCTGTCTTTATCTTTTCATTTTTTCGTAATGTCAGTAGTCGGATGGCTTACCGAAGACATCTCTTGATATTTGAACAGAGTACCAAAATACTTAGAAGTGTAAATATACCGACGACGGATAGTTTGTTGCTTAAATAAGGCACAAAACCGACAGCAAGGTACGTCGCGGTCAGGGCCTAAGCAAGGAATACAGTACAAATGAAAATCTTTATGAGGTATTTGCTTTCCACAAAAAATACAATTATTGACTTTTACTGACATCGGTTTAAAGCAAGAAAAAGTTTCCACAACGGGGTACTTAGCTTTAGTTGAAGACTTCGGTTCTAAAACTCGAAAACGAAAATATCAGGAGTCGGCCAACCGGCACTTGCGAAATGCTTCTGCTTCGGGCACCGCATGGCAAGAAAGACAGATGTAATGGCGGCGGCTGCATGCTTTATACCCGTGACTACCTGACGTCATGGAAGATGAGACAACTGACGCAGGACCCAAGACTTTGATAATCAGGCCAACTGAGGTCTACTGCAAGCAGATCACCCAAATGTGATGACTGCAACAGTGAAATACGAAGAACATCTACAGAACAGACTTCCAAGCACAAAGATGCAAGAAAGCTGAACTAGCAGGTTCAAAAAAAGCCAGAGACAATTCTTCAAGAATAAAATTGAGGTCTCAAGAAGGAATACGCTTTCTCGGGGTACTGATACACAAAGGACATCTTTAAGAAAATGCTTTACCTCAGAGGCCAAAGGAGGGCTCAAGAGCAAATGAGTAGAGATAGCCGACAGGTGAGTTTTACCTGAAGAACATGCCAAGCCAGCATAGATCAAATCACACAGAAAACCAGAGGAACCCCAACTGAGAAGGGATCCTGATGGGAAGAGAAGCACAAAACAGAAAATCTTTTCCATTTCAATGTATGATTTTCTGGTAGTGGGTTTCCTGGCCTCCTTCAGATCCTGAAGCACATCCTCAGAAAAGTGGTGGATAGGTTGATTTCTTTTAGGCACCTTACTATCACTTGAAGGGTGGAAAGTTAAGTATGCATAAGAGATACTTTGACTTGTGCAAAAAGATCCACCCAGTGAGGTAACTTGATTGCCCCTGGCCAAATGAAAAAGGGGTAACCAGTGTTGTCTGGGTCAAAAAGAAGCCAACAAGATTTTGGGGAGTCTTGATTGATTTTGTGTAGAACGCTTGGCAGCAGAGAAAGGGGAGGAAAGGCAGAGAAATATTCCCTTCCAAGGAAAAGAGAGGGTGTCTGCTTTCCAAGGCTGAAGACTTGATACTCTTAAACAGAATCGAGGAAGTTGAATCTTCAGAGGTGAGGCAAAAAGATCTACCTGAGGAATACTCTACCGATGAACTTCATCCAAAAACATCTCTGAAGTTTCCCTTCGTAAGCCTGGGCTCTGGATCTGCTCAAAGGGTATGCCACTAGACTATGCTCTAAAAGAATGTAAACTGCCTGAAAAGTCAACTGATAAAAGATATCCAAATCCCAGGCCTGAAGAGCTAGTCTGCAAAGGAGATGGGACTTGCCCCATGTTTGTTGATAACAAATCCCAATGGTATTGTCTGTGAAGATTCAGAGGGCCAGGAAGAAAAGGGAATGAAAGGCCTGTACAGCCAGAAGCAGAACCATCACCTCTTTTACACTGACACTTTGACCTCTGATGGAAACCATAGACCCTGAACTTTCAGAGATCCACAAGAAGCACCTCACGCCAGGTCTGAGCCATCTGTGAACAGCTCCTGGGAAGGAACTGAGGCATGCGACTGCATTCCAAGCGACAGAAAGTTGCCAAATCCACCACTGGAGTTCACATTTCAGACAAGAAAGCAAAGGAACAGGGAACTCCAGGGGGTGGCAATGTTTAAGCCACATCAATCTGAGGTGCCACTGAAGCCTCCTCATATGGAGACTGGCAAGAGGAAGCATAGGAATGGTGGAGGCCATAAACCCCAGAATACTGAAAAACTCCCTGGCTGTGAGGGAGGACAGAGGAAGAAGTTGTCAGAGAAAAACACCTTGGCAGGAGGAAGAGAGGTCAAAATGGGAATGGTCCAACTCCTGCAAATGGGAAAAATATGATCTTGGAAAGGCATAAGCACAAACTTCTTGAGACAGTGAATCCCAGACTTTGCAAAAAAAAAAAAAAAAAACAAGTAGTAAAGTGCAGAACTTGTAGAAAACAGCTGGAGCCTGAATATGTCTGTTGTCTGTATAAGAAATATCTGTAGCCCTCAAAGGCTGCGAAAGGCAAAGATAGGAGCGAGGCATTTGGTGAAAATCCTTGAGGCAACAGAAAGGTCCAAGGGCAAACAAGATAATTGAAAAGGAGAAGAAGAACAAACAAATGACAGAACAGAGGGTGAATAAGGATGTGAAGATAAGCATCCTTGAGGACTAGAGACGAAGAAGGCCAGGGGAGAAGAGGAAACAAAGTCTGAATAGAACATTCTGAAAGAAGGGACCTTGAGAAAAGTGTTGAGAGAGAGAGGTCCAGAGTTGCTCAAGTAGTTTCCTTCCAATGAACCAAAAACATCCTGGAGTGAAAACATCTCCCTGCTTGGGTGGGTGGAATAGGTTGAACGGTGCCGTGATCCAAAAGGGACTGCAAAACCTCTGGAAGACAGTTGGTCTGGAGGAAGCCAAGGGATGCCTGAAAAGTGTGGTTGGGGGGGGGGGGGGATTATCATATCATGAAATACCGCTGACAAATGATAGACAGCACCCAAAAGTCTGAGGGGATCTGTTGCCCATTTGAGAGACAGAAAGACAGACAAGGGAACCTAGTAGAGGGGAAGAGGCGGCAGAATGTCAACAGAAGTAGCAATCTGAGTGGACTTAGCAGGAGTCTGTCTACAAAAAGGCAAAATTAGGATAACTCCTTTGAAATATGGATATAGGGGGACAAAAATATGTTTGAGTTCCTGCATGGGCTTACCGTTATCATAGACGGACTTAAAAAAAAAAAGTGGCAGTAGCCGCTGTCCCAAAAAGATTTGTTACTCAGAGGAACATCCAAAAGTTGTCTTTAATATCAGGCAAAGCCAAAAATAACACCTCATCACAGAACCAAAAGCAGCAACCCTGGAAGAAGCATCAGCAGCACCATAACTACATCTTATGGAGTGACTTGGGAAGGAAAGCTGACCTT